>NC_056627.2:120187147-120214647 GCF_002870075.4 Lactuca sativa
CCTATATCCTTTTCATTTGAAACCTTGGCACAGATCTAAGCTAAGACTCTATGATTCTGATAGAGATCTAAAGCAACAAGAGGATTTTGATTCTTGTTTTTTAACAGTTTTGGGTATGGAAACGGAACATCCTTTTGGTCCTCCTCGAAAAACACCTTCCTTTTTTGAACCCATTTTTAAAGATATAGACTATAAAGTCGAAATCAGAAAATTAAATTTTAGAGTTCGAAGAATTTTTAAAAAAATAAAAAAGAAAGAAGCAAAGGCATTTTTCTTTATAAAACAAAAAATAAAAGAACTTTTAGAAGGAAATAAAATTCCATTATTTCTACCGAGAGAAATATATAAATCAAGTGAAACTCAAACAGAAAAGGATTCCATAATCAGCAATCAAATAATTCATGAATCACTTAGTCAAATTCGATCTACAGGTTGGACAAATTATTCATAGGCAGAAGAATAAATGAAACATAGGATTGATAGAAGAAAGACAATCATAAATGAAATAGAAATAATGAAAAAAAATAAAATTAATAATGCAGAATCATCCCAGAAAATTTTGAAAATATTAAAAATAAAAAATATTGAATTATTAGTTAAAATTTTCATTGAAAAAATATACATAGAGATCTTTCTATGTATCATTAAAATGCGCAGAATCCCTCTACAACTTTTTATCCAATCAACAAAAAAAAGTATTGATAATGATAAATACATTAACAATAATGAAACAAATCAAGAAAGGATTAATAAAACAAAACAAAATAAAATTGACTTTATTTTGTCTATGACTATAAAAAGGGTTTTTGATAATCTTAGAAATAGTAAGCGGAAGTCAGATATTTTTTTTGATTTATCTTACTTGTCACAAAAATATGTATTTTTCAAATTATCACAAAGGCAGATTATTAACTTCAATAAGTTAAGATCTATTCTTCAATATAATGGACCATCGTTTTGTCTTAAGACTGAAATAAAGGATTTTTTTGGAAGACATGGCATATTTCATTCCGAATTAAGACATAATAAACTTCCAAATTATGGAATGAATCCATGAAAAAACTGGTTAAGAGGTCATTATCAATACGATTTATCTCAGATTACATTGTCTAGATTAATCCCCCAAAAATGGCGAAATAGAATCAACCAATGTCAGACGTCTCAAAATAAAGATTTAAACAAATGGTATTCCTCTGAAAAAGACCAATTACTTGATTAAAAAAAAACAAAATTCGAAATTCTATTTATTACCAAATAAAGAGGATAATTTTTAAAAAAAAAAACTATAGATATGATCTTTTATCATATAAATATATTCATTCTGAAACTAAAAATAACTACTATATTTATAGATCATCATTAGAAACAAATAATAACCAAGAAACTTCCACCAAAAATAAAGAAATTTTTTTTAGCATACTCAAGAATATTCCTAGCAAGAATTATTTAGGAAAAAATGATATTATATATATGGAAAAAAAATAAAGATAGAAAATTTTTGTATAAAATTAATAAAAATATTAAGGTTGAACCTAATAAGGACCAAATAAAGGATAAAAATAAGGACAAAAAAAGGATAAAATTCATAATAATGGTCTTTTTTTTATCTTCCGATTGATTCAAATTTGGAAATAAATTACAAAAAGGTATTTTTTGATTGGATGGGAATGAATGAAAAAATCTTAATCTTAAATTGCCTCATATCGAATCCGAAAGTTTTTTTCTTTCCAAAGTTTCTGAGACTTTATCATAAATATAAAGAGAAACCTTGGTTTATTCCAAGCAAATTACTTCTTTTTAATTTGAATATCACTTCCAATTTTAGTGAAAATCAAAATATCAACGGAACGCAAGAAGAGGATTTTTTTTCAAGCAAGAAGAGGATTTTTTTTTCAAATTTCGACCATCAAATTCAAAACAATATTTTGAATTAAACAATCAGAACAATATTGAAGAATACTTTTTAGAATCCACCGAAAAACTAAAAATATTCCTTAAAGGAGATTTTCCTTTGCAATTAAGATGGGTTGGACGTGTCAATCAATTGAATAAAAAAATAATGAATAATATCCAGATATATAGTCTACTACTTAGCCTGATAAATGTCAGAAAAATTATTATATCCTATATTCAAAGGAAAGAAATGGATCTGGGTATAATGAGTAGGAATTTAAATCTTACACAATTAATGAAAACAGAAATATTAATTCTAGAACCTGCCCGCCTATCTCTAAAAAATGACGGACAGTTTTTTATGTATCAAATCATAAGTATTTCAATGGTTCATAAAAGTAAGTACCAAAGTAATCAAAGATACCAAAAACAAGAAAATGTTGCTAAAAATATAGACAAAAAGAATTCTGATTTGCTTGTTCTTGAAAAAACTTTATCGTCTAGACGCCGTAGAGAATTAAGAATTCTCATTTCTTTTAATTTGAATTTAAAGAATAACACTGTCGTGGATAGAAACATATTAGTTTACAACGAGGACAAGATAAAAAATGGAGTCAATTTTTGGATGAAAATAAAGATTTTGACATAAAAAAATGAATTAATTAAATTCAAGTTCTTTTTTTGGCCTAATTATCGATTAGAAGATTTAGCTTGTATGAATCGGTATTGGTTTGATACCAATAATGGGAGCCGCTTGAGTATGTTAAGGATATATATGTATCCATGATTAAAAATTTTGAGTTTCCTAGATATTCTGTTGTTCTATAAATCACTTCTGTCTGTGATTTAAATATATCCATGTTATATGCAAGCAACCAAATGAACATATGCACTGTCTTACATTCCAGTCTAGGATAGTGAAATAATAAGGAAATGACGTAGGAAAAATGTCGTATCAGTTAAAGCTAGAAATTAATCAACAAAATTTTCGTACTAAACTATTTGGTATCGTCTTTTTACTATACAAATGAATTCCAAAATAGGATTTATTAATTGATAAAATCAAGAGTCTATAAAAAAAATTCTGATTATTGTGTATACTACATTAAAATTTCTGACATTATTATTACTGCTTAATAAAATCAATATCTGTAAAAAGGGGAGTGTGAAATTATTTTATGGTAAAAAATTCATTTATTTCAATTATTTTTCAAGAACAAGAAGAAAACAAAGAAAACAGAGGATCTGTTGAATTTCAAGTAGTAAGTTTCACCAATAAGATACGTAAACTTACTTCACATTTGGAATTTCACAAAAAAGACTATTTATCTCAGAGACGTCTGCGGAAAATTCTGGGAAAACGTCAACGCTTGCTGGCTTATTTGTCAAAAAAAAAAAAATAGAGCGCGTTATAAAGAGTTAATAGGCCAGTTGAATATTCGAGAGAGAAAAACTCGTTAATTTGAAGAGTTAGTTTGAATTATCGCTTAAAGTTTGATGAACTTCTTTTCGCTTTCAGCAATTCATGGAAGAATGAATCAGGAAGAATGAATCATGATAGTCAATATGGGACCTCACCACCCATCAATGCACGGTGTTCTTCGACTCATTGTTACTCTAGATGGTGAAGATGTTATTGACTGTGAACCAATATTGGGTTATTTACACAGAGGTATGGAAAAAATTGTAGAAAATCGAACAATTATACAATATTTGCCTTATGTAACACGTTGGGATTATTTAGCTACTATGTTCACAGAAGCAATAACTGTAAATGCACCAAAGCAATTAGGAAATATTCAAGTCCCTAAAAGGGCCAGTAATATCAGAGTCATTATGTTGGAGTTAAGTCGTATAGCTTCAAATTTGTTATGGCTTGGCCCTTTTATGGCAGATATTGGGGCGCAGACTCCTTTCTTCTATATTTTTCGAGAAAGAGAATTGATATATGACCTATTCGAAGCTGCCACCGGTATGCGAATGATGCACAATTTTTTTCGTATTGGTGGAATCGCTGCTGATTTACCTCATGGGTGGATAGATAAATGTTTGGATTTTTGCGATTATTTTTTAATAGGAATTGCTGAATATCAGAAGCTTATTACACGGAATCCCATTTTTTTAGAACGAGTTGAAGGAGTAGACATTATTGGTGGAGAGGAAGCAATAAATTGGGGTTTGCCGGGACCCATGCTACGAGCTTCCGGAATACAATGGGATCTTCGTAAAGTTGATCATTATGAGTGTTACGACGAATTTGATTGGGAAGTCCAATGGAAAAACGAAGAGGATTCATTAGCTCGTTATTTAGTACGAATCAGTGAAATGACAGAATCCATAAAAATTATTCAACAGGCCCTAGAAGGAATTCCGGGAGGGCCCTATGAAAATTTAGAAATCCGTCGCTTTGATCGAGTAAAAGATACTGTATGGAATGAGTTTGACTATCGATTCATTAGTAAAAAACCTTCTCCAACTTTTGAATTGTCAAAGCAAGAACTTTATGCGAGAGTCGAAGCACCAAAGGGAGAATTGGGAATTTTTCTGATAGGAGATAAGGGTGTTTTTCCTTGGCGCTATAAAATTCGCCCATCGGGGTTTATTAATTTGCAAATTCTTCCTCAGTTAGTTAAAAGAATGAAATTGGCTGATATTATGACGATACTAGGTAGTATAGATATCATTATGGGAGATGTTGATCGTTAAAATGATAATTGATACAACAGAAGTACAAGCTATCAATTCTTTTTCTATATTGGAATCCTTAAAAGAGGTCTATGGGATCATATGGATGCTTATTCCTATTTTTACTCTTGTATTAGGAATCACAATAGGTGTACTAGTAATTGTTTGGTTAGAAAGAGAAATATATGCGGGTATACAACAACTTATTGGTCCTGAATACGCAGGACCTTTGGGAATTCTCCAAGCTCTAGCAGATGGTACCAAATTACTTTTCAAAGAGAATCTTCTTCCATCTAGAGGAGATACTCGTTTATTCAGTATTGGACCATCTGTAGCAGTTATATCCATTTTATTAAGTTATTTAGTAATTCCTTTTAGTTATCACCTTGTTCTAGCCGATCTCAGTATCAGTGTTTTTTTATGGATTGCTATTTCAAGCATTGCTCCTGTCGGCCTTCTTATGTCAGGATATGGCTCAAATAATAAATATTCTTTTTTAGGTGGTCTACGAGCTGCTGCTCAATCAATTAGTTACGAAATACCATTAACTCTATGTGTGTTATCAATATCTCTACGTGTGATTCGTTAAGACATAAATTGCCCCCTACTTCTTTTTGTAGGTGTTAAGTTGTAAAAGTCGAATAGTGTCTTGTAATGATTCGCATTTTGTATGTATTTTACTAAGTCAATTTTAAATGCGAAGTGTAGCATGCGAAGTTTCAGTGTATTAGACTTAGTATACTTTTTGTAAGTTGCCTATAAATAGGGACTTAGGCTTGAAGTAGAGGGATAGAGATCGAAACACAAAAACTCTCTTCAGCTTATTCTGTAATCAGTCTTAATAAAACGAGATCTGGTTAATATTTACTTCATGTGTTCTTTATCTTTCATCATTCAAATCTATTGTTTCACATCTTAATTCTCGATAACAATTCACAACAATTGGTATCAGAGCAGGATTGAAACTGCTTAGATCTGATTTTCGTATAAGAATCAATTGCTTTTTGAGTTACAAATTTTACTCAAAATTTTCCGCGCAATTTTGGTTTTGAAAATCACTTTTGATCTTCAGATTTGAATTGATTCTGCATTTGAATTGTTAAGTCTAGTATTCGATTAGCGATTTTTGATCAATTCACTTGATCGATTTCTGAAATTCATCAAATTCTCAAGTTTTCTGAAATTTTTGTTTGTTCATCAATGGCGAACTTCAACATGAACACGATGACTTCTTTCTCTCATTTGCTTGGTTCTTCAACCAAAATTCCGATGTTGATTCCAGAATACTATGATCAGTGGGCTGATAGAATGGAAGATTACTTAAATGGAATTGATGAAGAACTTTGGAATTGTATCGATGGAACAATTCAAGCTCCTGCAAATGTTCAACAAATTGGTTCATCCACTGGATCTCCTGATGTTGAAGATCAACGAAAACGTCTGAAGGATAACGAAAAGAGATGCATGAGGGAACTAAGAGGTGCTCTTCCTCCTGTGGTTTACAATTACATTCGTAGTTGTAAAACAGCAAAAGACATCTGGAATACTCTAAAAGAGAAGTATCAAGGTAGCGAAAAGACGAAGATCAATTCTGTGAAGCAATGTCTGATTGAACTGAAGGAATTCAGACAGAAGGATGCAGAAACTCTCGAAAGTTACTATGATCGTCTGAATGAGCCTGTGTTTCGCTGCAATAGGTACGGTATCACTAGATCTATCATGGAATTCAATTTAACTTTCATAATGGGACTTCGCAAGGAGTGGCGAAGTGTGAGCATGATGATTAAGAATCAACAAAGTTTTGATTCAACCAAATTGAATGATCTCTACAATCAACTGAAAACACATGAATCTGAGGTCTCAGAAATGTATGAAGAATCAAAACTCGTTATTGGTGGTCCTTTGGCTCTAGTTTCAAAGTTATCTGAAAATGATGAAAAAGATGGATCAGATGATGAAGGATTTTTGATGAATTCCGATGATGAAGATGTGGCATTCTATTCAAACAACAGAGTTAAAAAGTTTTTCAAAAAGCCTTTTAATCCAAAAGGGAAGATGAATGATGCAAAGAATGTTACCACAAGGACTGGAGGGGATGAGAGGAAGAAAATGGAGAAAATTGAGGAAAAACCGAAAAATGCGAATGAAGAGAAAAAGTTGAAAGGTGATTCAGGAATCTATTGTCATTATTGCAATGGTGCGAACCACTTCGCAGCTGACTGCATGTTGCGAAAGAGAGAAGAGAAGAAAGAAAAAGTCAAAGATGAGGCATACTATTCTGAGAAGATTGAAGAGTTACGTGCAAAGACCAAAGGAGTGTCATTGGTTGCGAAAGGAGAAACTACTGAAGAAGAGAGTGGAACTTATCAGATCTGGTCTTCAGGATCTGATGATGAAGAAATGAGGCATCCTACACATGGAGCAATGTTCGCAAGCTTTGAGGAATGCGAAGGGAACATTTCAGGGAAATGCTTTGTGTCAAAATCCACTGACAAATCACCCATGGCAACCAAGGTACGTACAATTCTTGAATCTTTTAATATTCCTTTATCTGCTTATGATGTTGAAATTGTTTCATTTGATGATACTGTGGCTTATTTTGATTCTGTTATTGTGTCTGCTAGTAATGAAGCTAAGAAATTAAATGTGCAACTTAGTGAGACACGAAGAGAGTTAGAAATAAAGAAGAGCAGAGTTGAAAAATTAGAATTGCAAGTCAAAAATATAGACTGTGATAGGAATAATCTTACTAATGATGTTAGGTTATTACTAGCACAGAGAAACATCTATTGTAATTCTGCAAAACGCTTGTATGCAAAATTAACAGCTTTACATCACTCTTCTGATATTAGCAAAGAACAACATAGAAAACTTTTACCTTTTCTTGAGTATGAACGTGAAAAAATTGATGTTGTTTCTTATGATTGCGAAAGCACAATTGCTCAATTTGACAAAATACCTGATGATAGATATGCATATGATATTGTCAAAATTGATGAATTTCTGAATGCTAATGAATTGGTTAACATTGTCAATGAAAGTTTGACAAAGAGTGAACAAGTGAAAATCATAAAGAAAACTGAAAATTCAAAGCTTGTCTCACAATTGACTTATACTGATATTGATGAAAATTTTGATAATGTGAGTGAAATCAGTGAGATAGAAGAGGAAGAAGAGATTAATTGTTCTCAATTGTCAATCATTAATATCACATCTAAGATCAAAGGTAAAGAAATAATAGTTGATTCAATAGTAGATGATGAAATTGATAAACCTTCAACTTCGCAACATTGTATGTTTGATAATGTGGAAGTTGAAAGCTGGAAATCTGATGATACAGATGTAAATAAAGAAGAAACAAAAGTTTCAACTAAAACACCTCAAAGGATTGTTGTTGATCAAGTGTTTGAAGATACAAAAGAATTTGATAAAATTTTAAATGATAAAGGCGCACATTATTTGGAAACCAACACTGTGGTATATCCAAATTTTGTATGTACTGATAACAAAATTTTCCCAAATCAAATTTTTGTCACTACTGGAAATGCTGAGAGAGTTCATCCTGATTTTAATAAAATGATTGAAAAAGATAATCAAAAGTCCACAACTGAAGGTTTTTTTGCAAATCAAAGCACAGAAGAAAACAATTTAACCAAAAATCCTTATGTGTTTCAAAAACAAAAATCAACACAAAAATGGGTGGTTAAAGGTGAAAACTCAAACAAAGTTTTTGAAAAAGATGAAAAATCAAAGGTTGAAGTGAAACTAAATTCTCATGAATTCAAATTGATGGTTGGAAATTTTTCAACAGAAAATAATGTTTCAAAAAGAAAAGCAAGAAAAGCAATATTCTGGCAAGTTATGTCTAATGAAAAATCAAAAGATGAAAAAGAGCAAATTTCAAAAACATCATCAAGTTTTCATAAACAAATCAACTCTGTTGACAAGGTTCCATATGTTCGCAAATATGACAACAAACGAAAATTTGAGAATTCGCAAAAATTTGCAAATAATCAAAAGTTTCACAATGTTGGCAAATTCACGAATACTTCATCAAGTTTGAAGAACTCAACTCAAATCAAAAAGAAATTTTCACCAAAACAACCAAATTTTCCAAATCCTTCAATATCAAAACCAAACAAAGTTTCATATACAAAAGGAAAATCTGATGTTAGAACGTTAAATCATTGGTTTGAAGGAAAAGGAAAGAAATATCAAAATGGAAAATTTTCAGAAGAACAAATCAAAAGTGCATTTGATAAGTATACAAATAATTCTTCAACTGAGAGTACATCATCTAATAATTCGCAAGTTCCAGTTCAAAAATGGAAACCAGTTATCAAAAATGCGAATGTTGTGAAGGATAAGATTACAATTAATGGAAATCCAAAGTTATTGAATGATTATATTTCAAAATCTAGAACTAATGATGTTGATATTATTGATTCAGTTACAAACAAAGTGAAAACATGGTTCTTAAATTCCAAAAATTTGTTTCATTCTACTAATGATGGACCCAAAAAGTCTTGGGTTCCTAAATTTTTTCAATAAATGCAGGTGATATGTGACGAGCAATATGACATGAAATGGTACATTGATAGTGGTTGCTCTCGTCACATGACTGGAAGGAAAGAAAATTTGCGAGATTACAGAAGCTTGGAAAATGCTGGAGTTGTCAAATTTGGAAATAATCACAAGTGTCAAGTGAAAGGATATGGGAAAGTCACAAATGGAAACTTCACAGTCAATAGAGTGGCATATGTTGAAGGACTTCAACATAATTTGATAAGTGTATCACAACTTGTTGTGGGTACTGGAAACCAAGTTGTATTCAATGAAGAAGGTAGTATCATTTCAAATGTCAAGACGAATGAAATACTCCTCAAATCCAAAAGATATGGTGATATGTTTACACTGGACATCAAACCGATTGTGGGAAAACCAACTGTGTGTTTACTATCAAAAGCATCAAACGATCTTAGTTGGCTTTGGCATAGAAGATTGTCACACTTGAACTTTCGAAATATAAATAAACTAGTAACTGAAGATTTAGTTCGAGGATTGCCAGTACTGAAATTTGATAATGATACTTTGTGTGCAGCTTGCGAACAAGGAAAACAACATCGAAAGGGTCATCCGATTGTGATAGATTCAAAAATAGTAGAGCCATTAGAACTTCTTCACATTGATCTATGTGGACCATCAACTGTTGCAACAATAAACAAAAAGCGGTATATTTTAGTTGTTGTAGATGATTTCTCTAGATTCACGTGGGTGTTTTTTCTCAGGTTGAAATCTGAAGTTGCTCAGACGATGATTGATTTTATCAAAAAGATTGAAGTTAATCTGAAGAAGATCGTGCGAAAAATTAAAAGTGATAATGTTTCTGAGTTTAAAACTCAAACTCTTGACAGTTTTCTCACAAGCAAAGCCATTTCGCATAATTTCTCATCACCATATACACCACAACAAAATGGTGTAGTTGAAAGAAGAAATCGATCTCTATGAGAAGCTGCCAGAACAATGTTGACATATGCGAATCTACCTCAATATCTTTGGGCAGAAGCTGTGTCCACAGCATGTTTTACTCAAAATCGATCATTCATTCATCGAAGATTTAATGTTACTCCATATGAAATAATTAATAATCGGAAACCTAATGTAAAATTCTTTCATGTTTTTGGTTGCAGGTGCTTTATCATGAATCTAAAAGATAATTTGTCCAAGTTTCAAGCTAAAGCTGATGAAGGCATCTTTTTAGGATATTCACAGAATTCAGTTGCATACAGAGTGCTAAACAAACGAACAAGAAAAATTGAAGAAACGTTCAATTTAACATTTGATGATTACTATCTTAAACAGATTGATAGTAAATTTGAAAATAAATCAATACTTGTAGATTCACATAATCCAATTGATAATTCTAAAATCAATGATTTTGATTATGACTTGATTTTTGGGATTCCTGACAGGGCCATTGATGCAGAAAGTAATGCTCCTGATAATCAAACATCAGAATCTTCAAAACATACTGATGAATCAACGATAACTTGTGAAAGCACATCAGATATTCACAAGGAACAAGAACATCCAGTTGAAGGGGAGCCTTCGCAAAATCAACTAGAACATCAGGTTGAGGGGAGCCTTCGCAAAATCAACAAGAACATCAAGTTGAGGGGGAGCATTTACAAAATCGACAAGAATATCAAGATATAGATCATGTTGAGGGGGAGCATGATGAAACAGAGACAATTAATCTTGATAATAATGACAAATTTCATGAAGTTAATGATAATTTTTCTGTTGCAGGATCTGAAAATGAAGATATGTTTGAAGATGCACCATTAGAATTTGATCCAAATTTTTCACCACTCGAGAAATGGACAAGAAATCATCCAAAAGAACAGGTAATTGGAAATCTACAAGAAGGTGTGTTGACTAGAGCTCAACTTCGTGCGAAAAATGAGGTACTGAATGTGAACCAAGAACTTTACATGTTTAATGTTTTTATTTCGAAAATAGAACCAAAAACTGTCAAGAATGCTATGGAACACTCAGATTGGGTTGTTGCTATGCAATCTGAATTGGCAGAATTTGAACGAAACAAGGTTTGGAGATTAGTTTCTAAACCCTCTGATGTTTCAATTGTTGGTTTAAAATGGATTTTTAAAAACAAAACCGACAAAGATGGCAATATTATTCGAAATAAAGCAAGATTAGTGGTAAAAGGTTATTCGCAACAAGAAGGTATTGACTATGAAGAAACATTTGCACCTGTTGCAAGACTTGAAGCAGTTCGCATATTTTTAGCCTATGCAACTCACAAAGATTTTGATGTTTATCAAATGGATGTTAAATGTGCATTCTTAAATGGAAAACTCGAAGAAACAGTGTATGTTGAACAACTACCAGGGTTTGTAAACAGTGAGTTTCCTGATCATGTATATGTCCTTGACAAAGCTGTATATGGGTTAAAACAAGCACCAAGGGCCTGGTACACAACACCTACAAATTTCTTGAAACAATCTAAATTTAAACAAGGATCAGTTGACCCCACATTATTTCGCAAGAAAGTTGGGTGTCATCTAATGCTTGTTCAAATTTATGTTGATGATATTATATTTGGTTCAACTGATCCAGCATTGTCAATTGAATTTGAAAATTTAATGAAAAGTCAGTTTGAAATGAGCATGATGGGAAAAATTAATAATTTTCTTGGTTTAAATATAAGGCAGAACAGAGAAGGAATCTTAATCAATCAAGAAAATATACGAAGAACTTGCTTGAAAAGTTTGGAATGCTCAATAGCACAAAGCTCAGAGTACCTATGGCAGTAGGAACAAGACTAACTCCTTCGTTAGATGCTCCTGCTGTTGATCTAACACTGTATCGTAGCATGATAGGGTCTTTATTGTACTTAACTGCAAGTAGACCTGATATTATGTTTTCGGTTTGTTGTTGTGCTAGATTTCAAGCTAATCCAAGAGAGCCTCATTTGACTGCAGTGAAAAATATTTTTCGATATCTCAAGGGAACTGTTTCTTTAGGAATATGGTATCCTGCGAAAACAGGATTCTTCATTCAAGCTTTTTCAGACTCAGATCTAGGAGGATGTACTTTGGACAGAAAAAGTACAACTGGTGGATGTCAACTTTTGGATGGAAAGTTAGTGAGTTGGCAATCAAAGAAACAAACTTGTGTGGCTATATCAACCGCTGAGGCAGAATACATATCTGCAGCTGCTTGTACTTCGCAAATTATCTGGATTCAGAGTCAACTTCGTGATTATGCAATAAACATGAAAAAGATTCCTTTGTATTGTGATTCGCAAAGTGCAATTCGCATTTATCACAATCCAGTACAACATTCAAAGACAAAACACATTGCTCTTCGATATCATTTTATTAAAGATCATGTGGAAGATGGGAATATTGAAATTCATTTTGTCAAAACAACGGAACAACTTGCTGATATTTTTACAAAACCTCTTGATGAAAAATCCTTTGTTCGAATTTTAGCAGGTTTGGGGATGATTAATGCTAATTCAATTTTGTCAACACAAGAGTAAAAGCTTTGTTCAACAGCTAAGAGTCGAAATCATTCAGAGGCAACTGTTCATTCAGAACGCTTTGCATGGCTTCGCAACCACAATTTTTCGCAT
Organism: Lactuca sativa; assembly: GCF_002870075.4. Lineage (NCBI taxonomy): Eukaryota > Viridiplantae > Streptophyta > Magnoliopsida > Asterales > Asteraceae > Lactuca > Lactuca sativa. The sequence continues at coordinate 120,199,887 of NC_056627.2, forward strand.
CTGGTTCCAAATTACTATGGTAAGGTTTACGTTTACTGTTTTAGTTATGAAAAATCGAAAATACAAAAATATTTTTTTCTTTAAATTTGAAAAATCAAAAATACAAAAAGAGTTTATTTGTTTTGTTCTTTCGTTTTTTTTGAAAAATTTCAAAATCACAAAAATATATTTTTGTTCTTTAAACTGTGTGTTGAGAATTTGATACAGGGATACAATGCGAAGAGGTCATACATTTATGTTTCTATGGGAAGGTATAAATTTTTTTTTAAACTAGTTAGGATGTCCCTAGAAGTATGCTGCTGTATGTAGACCTCAAGCCTCGAATGATTCTATGTGTGAAAATGAAAGCCTTGATGAAATTTTCTCATGAACATTTCTACCCAGCAAGGCTTGTATTCGCATAAATCAACAAGCGCTACCTTACTCTTCTCATATGAGTTAAGAGTTTTCTGTTTTGTCCACATCATAACAGAGGTACAATTTGATTCTTAACCAATCTTTTTAAACCAAAATGTTCTTCAAATCCAAAAAAAATTTTGAAAAAGATTTGTCCTTGAGGTCTTTGATAAAACCAATCAAAACCTAGACAAATCAAAACTCTGTGTTTAAGATCTAACATCATGAGACCGTGATGGAAGTGAAACCCAAAAATCATACACCTTTAAGGAATTAACGGGGAACTTTGTTCCAGATTTTTACGAAACCTTTGTTTCAGTATAAAAAATTTCGAAACTTCAAATCATATTCAATTCGCATGCGTGGTCTTGATCAAATATTTACAACCAAGAATACTTGTTACCCAACAAGATCCAAACCAAATTTTTTCTTGAATATGATTCCGTGTAAGTTTTATTCGCAAATTCGTGTCATGATAAATATTTTCACAAGCTAACTTGTCACTGACTACACTGGTCAAACAAGTAATTTCATTTACAGTTTCTCACCTTATGTTAAGGCTGATATGTACTGAAATTTCAAACCAACCCAAAATGACCTTTAAAAGAAGCCCTTCGAAACTTCTTTACAAGTATTCGATTGTAATTCACGGGAAAATACACAAGCTGTTGATTATCTCTCTTGATAATTAACGAAGCAACCTTTGCCTGGGGTTTTACTGCATTCATGTCAAATTAAATTTTTGACATCACTACATTCCAAAAATTTCTTGATTCTTATCTTATTTCATTGGCACAATGCACACACGAAATCCTTGAGGTTCTGAGTAAAACCAACTCAGACTGATGATTTCACAAGACTGGCATATGACTTCGCTTTAAATCCCAAAAGTGAAAGAGCCTTGCTTCCATGCGAAGGGTTTTATCGGTTCGTATTCTATAACGGTTACTTGACAGGCTGTCTACTAAAAATGGTTGGTATTCTATCCGGTTTTCGAGGAGATGTGACAGTTACTTTTTACTGCATAGTGATCTTTTACAGCGATGATCCGAGATTCAAGGTGCCACATCGGATTACATTAAATGCATCCCGCTTTAATTTCAAATCAAAGTTTGAGTAACCTATAAAAGGGGCATGAAGAACACTGTGTACAGTTACGCAAACAAGAATTCTCACAAACCTTCAAAGCTTTCATCTTGATACTATACTTCAAATCTCTTTAAATCCCTACAATGGCAGTCACAAACTCAAACACTGATGAGGTCCTTTCTCAATCCCTCGTGAAGATTCAGAGCACAAACTATCAGGTTGATCCCAATGTATCCACTTACCCAGAAGAATTGAAGATGCTCATTATGGCTTTGAAACGTTCACCGTTGTCAACTGCCATGTTCCGATCCTTCCCAGTTTCGATGACCTGGTTATCCCGTGCTGCATCCACGGCTTCCTACAATCACACGGCGGATGTGATTACCTTCAACCTCGTAAACAACAAGAGGGTGAAACTGTCCAAGAACTTGTTTGTGGAGTTCTTGGAGATTCCCAACAACCCACCTTTTGTGAAACCGATCAACTCCCAAATTATCCACATGTTTAACGAGATGGGCCATCAACCAGAGTTGGAGAAGATAAGTGATTTCCGGAAGTCGGGATTACCCTGTATTTGGAATTTTCTATTTGGAATTTTCCTCAGGTGTCTTACAGGAAGATCTGTTGGTCTAGATAGAGGAAGAGTCGAAGTGTATGCCATGGTAATGGGTATATACTATGACATCAATGTTGACTACGCGACTCAACTGTGGAAGGAATTCGTAAAAAGTCTTGAAAACACGAATTCGGAGAAGGGGATATCCTGTGCTAGGTACTGGAGTCTGATCTTGGAGAAAGTCTACGAAAAAGAAGCAATTCCGGTTGAAGTAGATGTCGAAGTGGCTGAGTTTTCACTTTACCAATTTCCAAAAGTGGTAGAAGATGATGAGGCCATATTCACCAGGGTAGCTCGCATTCCGGATGCGATGCTTCACAAAGTGTCTCCCACTCACAAAGTGTTGGTGAGGTATTTGTGAAACATAGACACAGCTGATCAGACGGGTGTCTTACCTGATGTTGCTTCTCCATCAAAGAAGAAGAAGGGGAGCAAGAAACCTGCGAAGGGTTCACCTTCACCAACTGTTCAAAAAGAAGAGGTGAAGAAAGATGTTTTACCCTCCAAATCTGGAGTGTTAAAACAAATTCGCAAGGCGGAGATGAGTAGTAAGGGAGTTACTATTCGCAGCATTCCCGCACCCGTTTCTCCTGGGAAGAAAAGACAAAGGGCGGAAGATGTTGCGAAGAATATGCAACGAACACTGGGAAAGAAGAGGAAGATGGTGATTCGCAATGAATCATCAGACGACGAAGTTGTCCCTGAAAGTCCACCTATTTCTCTACCTATCACAACCATGGTAACTGTTTCTCTACCTATTTCTCAACCTTCGCAAATTTCACCAATTATTTCTCAAACCCAACTACTCGAAATAGATCTTACCAAATCAATTACTGAGGAGGTACCTATTTCGGATACGGTTGTCAACGTATCTGATACGGGGGCACCTATCCCGAGTGTTGCATCCACACTACCCATCACCACCACTTCATCCATATTCGACCATGCCCTTCAGAACCCATTCACCACCCTTTTCCCATCCCACTCACCTGAAAATCCTATACCTTCGCAAAAAATGTCAGATCCAGAAGTCGAAGGAGGTGCTTTTGGTGGTGTCCTTGATGACATTTCTTTTGATTCTGATGAAGAAGAAATTCCTGATCATATGCTGATGACAGGAAAACAGTTCAAAATTCTTAATCAAAAATTGAAGGCCATTATTCAATCACAAGCCGATTCAAGGAGAATGTCTTTGATTTCAGCAATGGAGGTGGATATAATGATTAAAGGGGCTGAGAAACGCATTTTGGAGAAAGTTGATCAGTCTGACAAAAATAACGAACTCCGAGTGCAAGCTCAAGGGAATAATTTCACGACTACCCTTAAAGATCTTAAAGCTGCAAACAAACAAAGACATCTTCTCTTTATCCAAGATGTAAAGAAAGTTCGTGAAGACGTCAACTTCAAAATTCAAGAGTTGAAGTTTGACATTGCGAAGGATCTGCAAGCAGTAAATACACGACATGAAGATCTTCACAAGCAGGTTGTGGAACTTTTGTCTCAACTCCACAAACTCAACAACATTCCTGTTGCTGATGATCAAAACGCTGCTACCATGGAGAAGTTTAATATCCTGATCAAATTGGTCACGGAGCTCAAATCCACAGTTTCGCAGTCTTCTACTTCGCAAATCATTACTCCAGAATTCTTGTCTCTAAATATTAACACTTAAGAACAAGCCATTTAGAAGGCTCTAGCTCCGATATCGAACTTTAGTTCTTTACTTCCGAAGGGTGCTCCACTTGTTTTCACAGGGGTGCAAAGGGGAGAGAAGAGTCGAAGTAAAGAAGTTGATGCGAAAACAGTAGGGAAGGTCATTTCGACTCAACTGGTTGCAACTCTTCCAATCCCTACCGAACCAATTTCTTCAACAACAATAACTACAAAAACAATTTCTAAGGGAATTGTTATTGGAGGAAACGAAGGAGGTTCGAGTTCTCAACCTCAGAAGGATCTATTAGGGAAGGGAAAGGGCATCCTTTATGAAAAATCGAAAGAGGAGATAAAAGCTGATGCTGAAGCTGAACTAGAAAGGATGAGACAGGTCCAAAGCATAATGCGACAACGTGAAAGTGATCCTCCCTCAATGAACAAAGGCGATCCTGCGAAGCTTTACTCTTACGAAACGATAGAGTCTAAAGTAGTAGGAAGGGAGATGTACGAGTTCGAGAAGAAGCCGAAACGAAGTTACGACATTGCGAACTCAGATCACTGTCAGCTGGACTTCCCTATCAACGAAATGATGTTCATCACAGCACAATACAAGATCAGTGAGAAATTTGATAATCCGGATGACTACACTCACATGAAAATCAGATTTCATGCTGTTCTTGCGAAGAATCCTGACGAAGTCTGGTCCCTGATGAAGATCAAGAAGGTGCTCACGATAAAGAAAGATGTTATGTTCGAAGACATGCTTCATAACTTTCGATATTTTATCATCACGGCAGACAACAAACAATATGACTTCACTATTGCTGACTTCCCACTGATGAACTGCAATGATCTTGTTCAAGTAGCTTTGATTCTGAAGCACGTGGAAGAGAACAAACTTAAAGGCTCAGAGACTGATGTTTTCAAAGTCGGGTTCGCACATGTGAAGACTTACATCGACAACTACTTCGATTGTCTTGCACTGACTGATGAGGAGTTGGCGAATGTGCTTGGAAGAGAAGTGAAGGTTCCATGGGAAGATACTTTGACACAATCAGCATTGTCGAAGTATGTAGTGGGTGAGATTTGCCTTAAACCATTTGGCATGGTCTTTTCGGGAAGAGACACTAAGGGCAAACCGAAGAAGTTCTTGTTCAAAGTTTCAGAGATCGAAAAATACAATTCTTCGCAATATACGCACTTCATTGTACGTATGAATAATTGCAAGAAAAACAACGAAGGTGACAAGAAGGACTTGAAGAAGGTGATCTCCTAGTATGGAGAAGTGCGAAGAACAATTCACTCTGCAATTCAAATGCTTTTAAATTGAATTGTATCGACTGTTTACAAAGGGGGAGAATGTAGGTGTTAAGTTGTAAAAGTCGAATAGTGTCTTGTAATGATTCACATTTTGTATGTATTTTACTAAGTCAATTTTAAATGCGAAGTGTAGCATGCGAAGTTTCAGTGTATTAGACTTAGTATACTTTTTGTAAGTTCCCTATAAATAGGGACTTAGGCTTGAAGTAGAAGGATAGAGATCGAAACACAAAAACTCTCTTCAGCTTATTCTGTAATCAGTCTTAATAAAACGAGATCTGATTAATATTTACTTCATGTGTTCTTTATCTTTCATCATTCAAATCTATTGTTTCACATCTTAATTCTCGATAACAATTCACAACACTTTTCTTTCTAGGAAAGAAGTGTCATGATTTGAATATCTATTTTCGTTTTTTATTCATTATTCGGGGGTTGATGAAGAAAACCAGATAGTTATATGAGTGAAAGAAACGGCTTATCAATTTGCAGTAAAAGATTGAATCTCATTTCCTATGTACAAGAGTTAAGAAAAGTAAACGTAAGTATTAGAGACTGTTTACCCCAAGATTAATTGATTAGTGATCATAACTTGACGCGGGTTGAAAAGATCAACTTTATGGGGTTTTTACTATCTATTACCATATGTATTACCCTAAAGTAGATTGATAAAAATGAGTGGATAGCTAGGAACACTAAGGTACACAAAGGATTCGTAATAGGGATTATGTAAGTCTATTTTTCTCTGGATAAAAAGAATTCTAATTGGGGCTTTAAATTGGTAGAAATGATCAAGGAGTACTTCCCACGATTCCGATCCAGAGTATACTTCTATTCACCGATTAAGTAAATAACTATCAAGAACGAAGTAATCCTTTAACTTTGTTTAATGTCCCCCTTTTTGAGAAAGGAGAATAGGAACGAAAAAACTCGAAAGACTTAATGGAATTACACTAGAAAAAAATATCTTTTTACTTTCTCTATATAGAGATAGAATGCTTGTCATAATTTGTGAACTAATGCAACGTCTAATTTGATCTCGTAATTAAAAACGTTAGGTTGAAATATCTATGGATATTGCTACAAGAAACATTTTATTCAAGGATTAAGTTATTACTCAACAAAGAAGAATTTAAATTATTAAAAGATAAGATGAATTCAAAAGCACTTTATTATAAATATAGCAAACAGAATTCCAGTGTCTAATGGGGACCTTACAATGGATTTGATTTTCTCTCTCTATATATCCTACAAACATATCAAGAAAAATAATAATGGACAGGTCCTTAGATTTATTCGTGACCTTTGAGGAGCCGTATGAGATGAAAATCTCATGTACGGTTCTGGAATAGGGATGGGAACAGTGATGTTATCATCCACTATGATTATCTAACAGTTCAAGTACAGTTGATATAGTTGAAGCATGGTCAAAATATGGTTTTTGGGGATGGAATTTGTGTCGTCAACATATAGGCTTTCTAGTTTTTCTAATTTCTTCCCTAGCCAAGTGTGAACGATTACCCTTTAATGTACCAGAAGCAGAAGAAGAATTAGTAGCAGGTTATCAAACCGAATATTCTGGTATAAAATTTGGTTTATTTTACGTTGCTTCATATTTAAATCTACTAGTTTCTTCATTATTTGTAACTGTTCTTTACTTGGGGGGTTGGAATCTTTCTATTCCATACATATTTGTTCCCGAGGTTTTTGAAATTACTAAAAGGGGTAGAGTCTTTGGAACAATAATTGGTATCTTTATTACATTAGCTAAAACTTATTTCTTCTTGTTCATTCCTATCGCAACAAGATGGACTTTACCGAGACTAAGAATGGACCAATTATTAAATCTTGGATGGAAATTTCTTTTACCTATTTCTCTAGGTAATCTATTATTAACAACTTGTTCCCAACTTATTTCACTGTAAAAAAATACTTCTATATTCATATTCACGACTTATCTCAAACAAGAGAAAGAAACAAGTATCCTATTTTTTATAGATATTCACGATATGTTCCCTATGGTAACTGAGTTCATGAATTATGGCCAACAAACAGTACGAGCCGCAAGATATATTGGTCAAGGTTTCATGATTACCTTACCACACGCGAATCGTTTAGCTGTAACTATTCAATACCCCTACGAAAAATTGATCACATCCGAGCATTTCCGCGGACGAATCCACTTTGAATTTGATAAATGCATTGCTTGTGAAGTATGTGTTCGTGTATGTCCTATAGATTTGCCCGTTTTTGATTGGAAATTGGAAAATGATATTAGAAAGAAACGATTGCTTAATTACAATATTGATTTCGGAATATGTATATTTTGTGGTAATTGCGTTGAGTATTGTCCAACAAATTGTTTATCAATGACTGAAGAATATGAACTTTCTACTTATGATCGTCACGAATTGAATTATAATCAAATTGCTTTGGGTCGTTTACCAATGTTAGTAATTGATGATTACACAATTCGAACAATTTTCAATTTGCCTGAAATAAAAACTTAAGAACTCATTTTGATCTAAAAGAATGAAGGTTTTTATTTGGTGAATAATTACAATTATATTGATTAGGGGGCGAGAATCCTGTTTTAATTTATATTAAAAATCTATTTCTATAGTCTATATTGAGGATTTACAAATATATAGATTCAAATTACTCTTTCGGAGAGATTAAGCCAATAACTATATCTCCATCAATCCATATCCACGAAGATGGAATTTTTTTATAAGAACTATTATAAAAAAGTAGAGTTACTTCTTTTTTCCTGACCGGATCAATAAAGTTATGAAAGATTTTGATTTATTTATCTCTGATTTTATATATAATGGATTTACCTGGACTAATACATGATTTTCTTTTAGTCTTTCTGGGATTGGGTCTTATATTAGGGGGTCTGAGAGTAGTATTACTTCCCAATCCTATTTTTTCTTCCTTTTCGTTGTGATTGGTTTGTGTTTGTATATCTTTATTCTATATTCTATCAAACTCCCATTTTGTAGCTGCTGCGTAGCTCGTTATTTACGTAGGAGCCATAAATGTTTTAATAATTTTTGTTGTGATGTTTATAAATGGTTCAGAATATTCCAAAGATTTCCATCTTTCGACCGTTGGAGATGGAATAACTTCGGTGGTATGTACAAGTCTTTTTGTTTCACTAATTACTACTATTCCAGATACGTCATGGTATGAAATTATTTGGACTACAAAAGCAAACCAGATTATAGAACAAGATTTGATAAGTAATAGTCAACAAATTGGGATTCATTTATCAACAGATTTTTTTCTTCCGTTTGAATTCATTTCAATAATTCTTTTAGTTGCGTTAATCGGCGCAATTGTTGTAGCTCGTCAATAATAACTCTTTAGAACTAGGAAAAACCTTGTTATGAGCTATCACATGCATTTCCTTTTTTCTATTTTTGTATATAAAATACTAATTGTTTCTTAGTAGTAGTTTGATCTATTCCCAATATAATATATTCCTTTATTCAATTACTGGTTATATTCTAGTCAATCCAATTGGTTAAATTGTTGTTCATATTGAAATGAATCGAGATTGATAAGGAGTTGGTTAATGATGCTCGAACATGTACTTGTTTTGAGTGCCTATTTACTTTCTGTCGGTCTATATGGATTGATTACAAGTCGAAATATGGTTAGGGCTCTTATGTGTCTTGAACTTATATTAAATGCGGTTAATCTCAATTTTGTAACATTTTCGGATTTTTTTGATAGTCGTCAATTAAAAGGAGCCATTTTCTCCATTTTTGTTATAGCTATTGCAGCTGCGGAAGCTGCTATTGGACTCGCTATTGTTTCATCAATTTATCGTAACAGAAAATCAACTCGTATAAATCAATCGAATTTGTTGAATAAGTAATATTATCATATAAATTAGAATTTTCATAAATTAATAATTAATTCAAATTATCATGTCTGCCACGTAAGGTATCCTCATGTTATCAAAAATATACGAAATCAAAGTATTTTGGCGCTGTCAATCCAGAAGTAGATTAATAAAAAAACTTGGGGAACTCATCGATTCATCTAGTATTTAAATATATAATTCATTTATCAATTTACTAGATTGAAACCTTCTCATGTTCAAAAATGGATAGATCCAATGTCACATTCAGTAAAGATTTATGATACATGTATCGAGTGTACACAATGTGTCCAAGCCTGCCCTACGGATGTATTAGAAATGATACATTGGGATGGATGTAAAGCCAAACAAATAGCTTCCGCTCCAAGAACAAAGGACTGTGTCGGTTGTAAGAGATGTGAATCTGCCTGCCCAACAGATTTCTTGAGTGTTCGAGTTTATTTATGGCATGAAACAACCCGCAGCATGGGTATAGCTTAGTTATACGTTACATAAAACCCTACTTGAGCCTAGTTTTTTTACCGCCCAAACCTGTGCTCAAAAATATCTTATTTTTGGGCATAGGTTTTTCTGGTCCAAGTGTATCTTGTCTTTACCACGAACAAATTTCCTTGGTTAACAATAATTGTAGTTTTACCAATATTTGCGGGTTCCTTTATTTTATTTCTTCCACATAAAGGAAATAGGGTCATTAGGTGGTATACTATATGTATATGCATGTTAGAACTTCTTCTAACAACCTATGCATTCTGTTATCATTTTCAATTGGACGATCCATTAATCCAACTAGTAGAAGATTATAAATTGATCAATTTTTTTATTTCCGTTGGAAATTAGGAATAGATGGACTGTCTATAGGACCCGTTTTATTAACAAGATTTATCGCTACTTTAGCTACTTTAGCAGCCTGGCCTGTTACTCGGTATTCTCGATTATTCCATTTCTTGATGTTAGCAATGTATAGTGGTCAAATAGGATCATTTTCTTCTCGGGACCTTTTATTTTTTTCATCATGTGGGAATTAGAATTAATTTCGGTTTATCTACTTTTATCCATGTGGGGAGGAAAGAAACGTCTCTACTCAGCCACAAAATTTATTTTATACACGGCGGGAGGTTCCATTTTTCTCTTAATGGGAGTTCTGGGTGTCGGTTTATATGGTTCTAATGAACCAACATTAAATTTTGAAACATCAGTGAATCAATCGTATCATGTGGCTTTGGAAATAATATTCTATATTGGATTTTTTATTGCTTTTGCTGTCAAATTACCGATTCTACCCATACATACATGGTTACCAGATACCCACGGAGAGGCACATTACAGTACTTGTATGCTTCTAGCCGGAATTTTATTAAAAATGGGAGCGTATGGATTGAGTCTGATTAATATGGAATTATTACCACACGCTCATTCTATATTTTCTCCTTGGTTGATGATAGTAGGTACAATACAAATAATCTATGCAGCTTCAACATCTCCCGGCCAACGCAATTTAAAAAAAAAAAAAGAATAGCCTATTCCTCCGTACCTCATATGGGTTTCATACTTATAGGAATTGCTTCTATAACCGATACGGGACTCAATGGAGCTATTTTACAAATAATCTCTCATGGGTTTATTGGTGCTGCACTTTTTTTCTTGGCAGGAACGAGTTATGATAGAATACGTCTTGTTTATCTCGACCAAATGGGCGGAGTAGCTATCCCCATGCCAAAAATATTTACGATGTTCAGTAGTTTTTCCATGGCTTCGCTTTCATTTTTATTCTCTTAAATCTTAAATAAAGTAAAAACAAAATATGAATTTGAATTTTCACCCAATATACTTGGTCTTTGCGAGAACCGTGTGAATCACCGCACTACTTGACCTGATTCACACGGTTGTCGCCGGTTGACACAAGGTGTTTTATATACATCGTATTTCGTTTGTATTCGTAAGAACTTTTCTAGAATTTAACTAGAGGTTAACATAAATGAACCATAACTATGTAGCCCTATTCCTAATAGATTTACCCCAAAATAGCATATCCAAATTATAAGAAAGCCTAGAGTTGCCACAATTGCGGAATTTGCCCCTGAAAATTTTTATTTGTTCGAATATGCAAATAAATTGCGAATACGATCCAAGTAATAAAGGCCCAAGTTTCCTTTGGATCCCAACTCCAATATGATCCCCATGCTTCATTAGTCCATACTGCTCCTGAAAGAATACCTATGGTTAAAAATATAAATCCTAGACTAATCACACGATAACTCCAATAATCTAATTGTTGAATCAATTGGGCCTTGTAATAATTCTTAGCAGACAAAAAGTAATTTTTTTTTTTAAATATTGTTTCTTTCATTCTTGTATTGGATTTCACCAAATGAAAAAGACTCATTTAATTTTAAGAAATTATTACTTTTATAACTATAAAAAATCTTTGTAAATGTAATGACTAGAAGTGCTACTGATAATAAGGATCCACAAAGAAGAGCCGCATAGCTCAATATCATCATACTTACATGCATTATTAACCATTCCGATTGTAGAGAAGGTACTAATATTGTGGGTTTACGTATTTCAGTTAAAAGACTCGAAGTAGCAAAGCCCTGGGTAAAAATAGTACTTGAGGCAGTTATTTCGGTTAAATAATTTTTTCTTATTTTGAAATAAGGGACTATATGAATAAGGGAGAAACTCCATGAAAGAAAAATTAATGATTCATATAAATCACTTAGTGGGAAATGGCCCGAATAAATCCAACGAGTGATTAATAATCCTGATAGACATAAACAAGTAACTATCATCCCCTTTTCTGACGAATCATATGGTTTTATGATATCATTGCCCAATAAGGTTATCAAATGAATTATAATTACAATTGAAACAACTGAAAGGGAAATATGAGTGAATATATGCTCTAAAGTTGAAAATATCATAAAAATGAAAAAAAAGAGGAGGGAATCCCCTAAATTAATATTAATTAAGAATTAGAAATCAGGAATTTAATTTATTTTTATTATAGGATCTATTGGATATCTTTTAGAATATCTCGTGCCGCTACTCGGACTCGAACATAGATGCTCTAGCACTGCTTCCTAAGAGCAGCGTGTCTACCGATTTCACCATAGCGGCTTACTCGAACTAATAATAGCCTATTTATATTCAATCATCGATATTTAACAAGTCAATTCAATCAAATAAGTTTTTTTGTCAACACTCAAATTGATAAAAAAAATGAGTTCAAAAGTCAATTTGAAGGCTCATTAGTTTCATTTATTAGGGTGTCCGTTTATTTATCTTATCTTAGGGCTTTGACATAGTTTATCCTATTCTAAAATCCAACTTTTGTAAGTAGACTATTCTCTCGATAGAATAAGAAAACTGTTTTCATTTTTTACTTTTATTGATACTTCATTATTTCTCGTTTATCTGATTTCATAAATTTCAAACAAAAAATAAATTTTCTCAATGAATCCAAAATAGGTTATTTTGGATTACTTCAAATTGACACATTATTTGTACATTGACAGATTAGTTATACATCATATCTCAACAATGGAGTTCTTTTATTAATTGGGCTCAAAATTGGAGATATATGGTAAATCTATTTCATATAGTAATTACTAAAAATTATAAAAAATTATAAATTAAGAAGTCATAAAGTTATCCAAAAGTATTTACCATGTAATCTATTAGTTTCAACAATCCACTAATTTGAACTAAAAATATTATATCTGCTCTTCCCGAGAAAGAGAAAAATTGTTCATTATTGTAAAGGTCGATGGGGAAAATAAGACTCCCCACCATAAAAATATTAGTGAAAATATACTACAAAGAAAATAAAAAAATCTTGTACTGGTCTATTTCTTATTGATTAGAATAGGGACTGCCCATTGTTAATTTCATATTAAAAAAGTATTGAGCCAAATTTGTGAGTCAAATCCATTCCGATTATTCCAATATTTTAGGACTTATTTGTTTGTCGTACAAAAAAACTTTTGGAATTCCCAGTAGAAAGAGATTTCCCTAATGACAACGCTTTTAACGCCGCATAATATCCTTTCCTTTTCCAAATATTTTTACGAATACGCTTTTTTGATATAGAAGTACGTTTTTTTGGAACTGCCATTTGAAAATCATTGTTATAGTTGGATGTGAAAGACATCTATTATTCAAAACAAATTATTATTTCTTATTCATTATCTATTTTTTCTATAAATAATATTCTCTTCATAAAAAAGAAATATAGATATGTAAAAGATCCATTAAATTGGATCAAAAATTACTCGAAATAATAAAATTTTGATTCCATACAAGATTTGTCAAACCAAAAATTTTTGGTTTGGAACTCTTAGTTCTCCTCTCAAATTTATATCTTTAGAATCTGCTAGGTCATAGAAATGAAACATAATGATTTAATCAAAAATAAATAAAGAACCTAAAAGACCTTGATTTTCGTCATTCTAGACTTTATTTACAACTAATAAAATACCTCAATTGTAAACTTTTGCCTACTAAAAAACTTGAGTCTTTTTTTAGTCAAACTCGAGAAAAGAATACACCTAAATTCAATTTTGAAATTCGAATCAGATTACTAATAAATCTGTTAAAGGATACGTGATTTGATAAAAAATATCTCAGGTGTTTTTTACCCTTTCTCGATAAAAAAAAGTTCATTTTAGATCTATAATATTCTAACGATTACTAAGAAATCGTTTTGATTGAAATGGAAAACAATCAATCCCATAATGAATTAGTTAATGCGTTGAAAGAAACTAACTAAACTCAAGAGTTTTTATTTCATTAGACCGATGACCTTAGTTAATCCTATAATTCATATCAGCATCAAGTACTCTTTTTAGCGTAATTTTTTTTATCCTTGCTCTATGAATCTAAATTATTATTACGAGAATTTCTCGTAATAATAATTTAGATTTGCTTTTTCATGTTATAAGTATTTATTTTTATATCTAACTTGGTCATCTCATTTGACCAATTGTAACTTCTTGTTTTGAATATTTGATTTGAACGATTCTGAAAAGACTTAGAATAAATACTAATCTAAAATTATTTAAAATTATTAAATAAGTTAGTGCATATCTTGATTTTTTATTGACTTTTTTCGAACGAGGTAAGATCCGGTGAATCGGAAACAATTAATTAAGAATAAAAAACTTTTTTTTATGGAACAGACATATCAATATGCGTGGATAATACATTTCCTTCCACTTCCAGTTCCTATGTTAATAGGGTTGGGACTTCTTCTTTTTCCGACGTCAACAAAAAGTCTTCGTCGTATGTGGTCTTTTCAGAGTGTTTTATTGTTAAGTATAGTCATGATTTTTTCCATGAATCTGTCTATTCAGCAAATAAATAGCAGTTATGTCTATCAATATGTATGGTCTTGGATTATCAATAATGATTTTTCTTTAGAATTCGGATACTTGATCGACCCGCTTACTTCTATTATGTTAATATTAATCACTACTGTTGGAATTATGGTTCTTATTTATAGTGATAATTATATGTCTCATGACCACGGATATTTGAGATTTTTTGCTTATATGAGTTTTTTCAGTACTTCCATGTTGGGATTAGTTACTAGTTCAAATTTGATACAAATTTATATTTTTTGGGAATTAGTTGGAATATGTTCGTATCTATTAATAGGATTTTGGTTCACACGACCTGTTGCAACAAAGGCTTGTCAAAAGGCGTTTGTAACTGATCGTCTTGGCGATTTTGGTTTATTATTAGGCATTTTAGGGTTTTATTGGATAATGGTGAGTTTCGAATTTCGTGATTTA
>NC_056627.2:120229647-120239647 GCF_002870075.4 Lactuca sativa
TTCTTGCAGACCCTCGAATCACCCTGAACCGAACATTGATGAATCTTCCTTCGGTATAAGGCTTCAGAACCCGAACATTCACTACCTTCTGAGCGCTCCATGTTTGATACTAAGGTCGAGCAGCCTTCAGATAGAATTCGATCAGCTCCCTATCAACCTCAGGATTAGGATGTGGGACTTCAAAAATATTGGAGAAGGCGTGGAAGATAAACGCCTTTCGAGTCAACGGCATGTCAAACTGCGAATCGACAGAATTATAGCAGTTAAAGGAGATCACCGGCTCGAGCCATAGGATGCTAGGAGTATCTATGGCCTCCTTTATCATTCTCTCCCGAGTCCAGGCAGGGAAGAGAGTCTTCCTGCTCTCAAGGAGATCGTGGGCTTCTTTCTTCTTGCGTTCGGCTTCTTCAGCCTCTCGCGCCACACGAATGTAGTCATCATCAACACTGCGACTGTTTTTGCGCTTCAACATCTCCACAATGGTTTCTTTATCTTCATCTTCATCTTCTTCCTCAGCTATGTTCTTTCCTTTATCCTTCACACCCGAACCCGAAGTTTGACCAGTCGGAGGTGGTTCGGTTGTGTGAGTAGCTTTGGAGGAAGGAAGTGGTTTCGATCCGGACTTCACTTCTCCCCCTTGTTTCGGATCGGACACGAAACTAGGTAAGCCTTCAATTTTGCTGAGAAGATCCAGGGCAGGAGCAAGTTTTTCAGCAAGGGTTCGCCTCACCGAATGATTGAGAATCGGATCGTGTGCTTCTAGGATGTTGGATAGGGCAGCGTGTACATCCGAAACACAAGATTTTATAACCTCCCGTTCGGATCGAAGAGCTTCAATCTGTTGCTGAGAGTTTGAAAGTTGAGAGCTCTTGACCTTTAGGGCGGTGGTTTTACTTGCTAAAACATCCATTAATGAGTTTTCGGCTGCGAGATCCTCTTTAAGCTTAGCAAGGCGCTCATCAATGGAGGCACGAAGGGCCGAGTTGTCATCGCTAATGGATTGGCGAAGGGTAGCGAACGACTGTAACTCCGTTGAGACGAACTTGGCCAATTGCTGAACGATTGGTTCCAAAGGTGTCTTGGTAGAATCAGCGCTCTCCTGTAAGGACTTCAACAGGGAAGAGGCGTCAGTGAATAGTTTATCGACTTTTGCGGTCGCTGCCTCACATGCTTTTTTGGAGGCGTCAATGGCGGCTGTGGCTGAAGCAACAGAATCATGCTGAGCCCTGGAGAAGGCGTCAACAATCTTCTGAAGAGCGGCTTCAGAGAGAGAGGACTGAGTGTTGGTGGATGACGCAAGAAGTAAGTCAACCTTCTCGTTTAGCTCCTTTAGATGCTTCTTTGTTACTGTAGCATTGTCCTCATCATCACTTTGAACCTGAAACGGACTAAAGTAGACCGAATCGAAGGTCATGTTTTCACCGCCAAGGAATGGGTTATCTCCATCAGAGGCATGATCTGGAGATGGTGGGGGTGGTGAAGCTGGGGGTGTTATGGTGTGGGTAGGTTCAGTTTGAGTGGTTGTGGGGGGGGGGGGGTTTCGGGTGGTTGTTGAGTGTGGGTAGGTTCGGTTGTATGTTGGGTTTCGGTTTGAGGTGGTTCGGTTACAAGAGGGGTTTCGGTTGCACTGGTATGAACCCCCGTATCAGATACGTTGGTTGTAACCTTTGCAGTTGTGGTAGTGGTATCTGTGAAAATGGGTGGTGGTATAGGCAAAGAGGTTTTAGGTATGGTGGTGGCGTGGTTTATGGTGGGAATGGAAGTAGGCATTGTTTGAGGAGGTGAAGGAACTGGTGAGACATGAATTTCCATGTCTGGGGTAGGTGACCGGGGTGGGGTGTTGCCTCTGGGAGGGGTTTCTCCTCTTTGAGAGTCGTCCGAACCCGAACTCTCGCTTTCTGAGTCACTCGAAGAGGAAGCGATTACAAGCTTTTTCTTCGGTTGAGTCTTCCTTCTCTTCGGTTGCGGGGACTGTGCCGGTTTTGTTTGTTTCCTCTTCCTGGGAGAAGGACCTTTAGGAGCCTTGGTCATTTGCTTCCCTTTTTCCGCCTTTTTGCCCCTATGGACAGGTTTGTCAGCGTCATGGATTGACTTGAGCATTTCCTATGTTAGAATCCTAGGACCAGACGCCTTGAATTCCTTTATCGTCCGGATGATCCTGCTGTCGGACGGAACATCGCCGTACATTGTCTCCAGAATAGAGCCAATGAAAGAAAATTTTAATGCATCAGAAACGATGATCTTCGTGGTATGAAAAGTACCGATCGAAGACATCGATGCACCAGCAGCAGTGGGAATATCGAATTTGTCCATCGCCCATTTTGTTATGATTGTCCAGAACCGGGCATACGACACCTCAGAGTGTCGTGAAGAGGAAGAAAGGCTCTGGATGAGTTGTTGCCAGAGAACCAACCCATAGTCCAGATTTACGCTGTTGTAAACGCCATACATAATCGACAGGAACAGTCGACTTGAACCATCGGATCCTGAGCTCTGTTCAGATAAGCCCTTGAAGAGGACTGTAAACATGCCGTTCCATTGTGGCGGCAAGCAGGATTTCTTAAACTTTGCGACGGAGGTGAGCGCCTCTGTGTACCCCATGTTATAGAACATGTTGTATAGATGCCCAATAGGAATCGTCTCCGGATTAATTCTCGATGGGTCAGTTGTCGAGAAATGGAGGTCTTGTGATCAGCAACCTCGAAGAACACCCGCTCGACTGCTTTGTCGTAATGAGCAGTCGCATACACCTGCGAAAGAATCTCCATGGGCACAGATTCAACCCTAGTAAGTGCAGGAGCGATCTAGGAGTACTTCAAGCATTCGATGATCGGCGTCATATAAGAATCATACGGCAGAGGAGTGAGGTCGATCACCAAGCATTGTTGTGGACGTATGGGAAGGATGTGTGAGGTAGCATGGACAGAGGATGATTCTGCTATTGTTGAAGGTAGAAGAAGAAGATGAACAGTGAAGCTTTTGGGAGGTTTTGCTCTCTTGGAAATTCTGGATGCAGTAAAGAGGTAAATGGGAGTATAGACTGCCTTTTATAGTGGGTGAAAGGAGAGAGAAAAATCGTTTCAAATCTTCTATGGAATACGAAAAGGTTTCCGGAATGACAGATGCGTGACAGTTAAGGCATGCGATGATCACGTAGGAGAGAGAGTGTCAGATTCCTAGGATCACGCCGCCCAACAAGCGCCGTTTTAGAACATACCGTTTCAAATCCTCATGCGCCTTTAAGTGCCAGAGAGGTGTCGCTTGAAATTCGCACACGCGTCCATGATGTCAGTAAAAGAATGGGCGTTCCAAATTCACACGCATGCCCTTTTTACCGTCGTTTGAAATTCAATCCTTTTAACTCCCATCGGAGTCAGCAACCCTTCGTCTTATCTTTTAAATGGCATCTTTTGAATTAAATACCCACGTGGATGATTTTTGACCACAGCTTGATAATTAACCACCAAAGGAATAATGCAGCCTGTAATTATTAGTAACGGAATTTTGGAAAATCAAAGATTTTCGTGCGAAGAGTGTAAAAAGAAAAGAAATAAAGCAACTCTTTTTAGGAATGACTGTGATGTCAACAATGACACGAAACAAATGATCCCGGGCACGAATCTCTTCCTTCAAGATCAAGAGAGACCTCAAAGTGTTAATGTGGTTTCCCGTTGAATGACGATCAAACATTTATTAATAAATGTTGAAAGGTTTCTTTTAATAAGGCTACTTAAGGGTGGCTTTCGCTTTGATTCAACAATTCTAATCTTGAAATAAGAAAGAAAGTGAACAAAGTACTTGTGAGACCGGTGTAGTCTGTTGAACAAGTAGGTAGGAATTAATTTTAAATTGGCTTTGAAAATATAAAATCTCAGAAAAAATTAAAAACTGGATCTCAAGGGAAGAAATGTTATGGTGTTTAACAATTTCATAGGAATCACATAAAAATTTGAGATTTCAGTAGGATACATCCGTCAATTCGTTGGTGAAAACTTGAGCAAATTTATTGTTCACCGTCAATTCAGATTTGGTGCTGAATTTTGGGTTTCACTCAGCTCGTAGTGGCACTAAACTGAGATCATAAACACAGTTGTTGTGTAACCATAAACCTCAGTGGTAATTTTTGAGAGTCTCAAGGGTTACATTGATGAAACGAATGTAATGGAGAAATGTAATGGAGATGGTGTGAGAAATTTAAGTACCTCTGCTGCGAAAATAAGGACCAAGCAGAAAACTCTTATCTCATGTGAGAAGAGAGTAAGGTAGCTCATGATTAGAATAAATGTGATAGCCTAATTGGGAAGACAAGGTTTGTTTATACCAAGTCATTTAGGCTGTTATTCAAAATCTTATGAGGCTTGGGACACATACAACAGCATGCTTCTACGGACACTTAAGTAATCCAACAATTATATCCCCATAAACGAACGAGTATACAAACAAAATTAAAAGAGAAAAATATTTTTGGTGTTTTTGATATATATATAAAAAAAAATAAAAGAAAACAAAATAATAATAAAAAAAATAAGCAAGAGAAAAAAAACTTTGGAAAAATTTTGAAAACCGAACCCGAACGTTCGGTTGGTTTCGGTTGAAGAAAATTTTTGAAAAACCGAACCCGAGCATTCGGTTGGTTTCGGTTCAAGAAAATTTTGGAAAACCGAACCCGAGCGTTCGGTTGAAAGAAAATTTTGAAAAACCGAACCCGAACCTTCGGTAGATTTCGGTTTTGGAAAATTTTAGAAAACCGAACCCGAACCTTCGGTAGGTTTCGGTTTTGGAAAATTTTAGAAATCCAAGGAATTTAGACATGCAATCAGAATATACTTTTGACAATAATAGAAAAAACTTTGTACAAGAAATATACAACCAAGAAAACTACCTTTGTGGTGATGAGCGAGCCAGATTATTTAACCGAACCTGAACGTTCGGTCAATTTCGCTTCTTACGTTTGAGGTTGAGAGGTAGTTTGAGGTACTGACTCTGATTCCATCATACCTAGCCCTTGTAAAATTCTGTTGAATGATGCTTCAAGAAGAGCTTTGGTAAAGACGTCAGCCAATTGATCAGTGGTTCGAACAAAATGTACTTCAACGTTTCCATCTTCCACATGATCTTTGATGAAGTGATACCTCAGTGCTATATGTTTGGTTTTAGAGTGTTGCACTGGGTTATGACAGATCCTAATTGCACTTTCAGAGTCACAATATAGTGGGATCTTCTTCATATTGAGTCCATAGTCTCCAAGTTGACTCTGGATCCAAATCACTTGGGAGGTGCAGGATGCAGCGGCTATGTATTCCGCTTCGGCAGTAGACAACGACACCCACGTTTGTTTCTTTGATTGCCAGCTAACCAACTTCCCGTCAAGGAATTGACAGCCGCCAGTGGTGCTTTTTCTGTCGAGTCCACATCCTCCAAGGTCTGCATCTGAGTAGGCTTGAACGAAGAAGCCTGAGTTGGATGGATACCATAGACCTAAGGAGGCAGTTCGCTTGAGATAGCGTAGAATGTTCTTGACTGCAAGCATGTGAGTTCGCGTGGGTTTGCCTGATGTCAAGCCTGCTAGCAGTAAGATACATTAGTGAGCCTATCATTTGACGATAGAGCGTGATATCAACAGTCGGTTTGTCTAGGGATGGAGTTAGCTTGGTGCCGAATGCCATTGGGACTTTGACTTTGGAGTCTCCCATCATACCAAACTTTGCTAGGAGAGTCTTCGTGTAAGCTTCCTGATTGATAAAGATGCCTTCGGGTCCCTGTCTAATATTTAAACCAAGGAAAAAGTTAATAGGACCCATTGAGCTCATTTCAAATTTAGTCTCCATCAGCTTTCTGAATTCAGCTGTTAGGTTGGGATTCGTTGAGCTAAAGATGTTGTCATCGACATAAATTTGAACTATCATAAGGTGGTTACCTTCCTTTTTGCGAAAGAAGGTTGGGTCAACCGAACCTTGTTTGAATTTGGACATCTTTAAGAATTTAGTTAGCGTTTCATACCAGGCTCTCGGAGCTTGTTTGAGTCCATACACAGCTTTATCCAGAATGTAGCAATGATTTGGATACTTTTCGTTCACGAACCCAGGAGGTTGCTCCACGTACACTGTTTCTTCGAGTTCTCCATTAAGAAATGCACACTTGACTTCCATTTGGAAAACTTCGAAGTTTTTGTGAGCAGCATAAGCAAGAAAGATTCTTACAGATTCGAGCCTAGCTACAGGAGCGAAAGTCTCTTCATAATCAATCACTTCCTCCTGACAATATCCTTTTACCACCAGACGAGCTTTGTTCCTTATCACATTCCCTTCCTTGTCCATTTTATTCCTAAAGACCCATTTGAGACCAACAACCGAGGCATCTGGAGGAGTTGGAATGAGGCGCCAGACTTTGTTCCTTTCAAATTCATTCAGTTCGTCTTGCATCACTTGAACCCCATCGGAGTGATCGAGAGCAGTGTTAACTGTCTTCGGTTCAACTTTTGATACTAAAGAGTTAAACATACAAAACTCAACTTTGGAAAATAAGGATGTCTGTTTTGCCTTCAGTTGTGATCGGGTCAGAACCTTTTCAGAGACATCACCAACCACTTGAGAGATAGGATGATCTCTGGTCCATTTGGTGAGAAGAGGATAGTTTGGATCAAAGGTTGGGTCTAGTTCAGCATTGATCATTTCTTCTGGCTCGGATTGACTTTCGTAGTCGAGTGACATATCACCATGCTCCCCCTCGATTGATGAGCTATGAGAAACTTGAGGTTCAGAGGTTTCTTGTGGTGATGGGCTTTTAGGCGTTGATGCACCTTCGGTTGGTGAAGCACTTTCGGTTGGAGTTGGACTTTTGGTAGCAGTTTTAGAGCTTGGCTCCCCCTCAACTGAAGCATCATTGGATGGAGGTTCATCAGAATTTGATCCTCCTTCGTTCATTCTCCTGGCAGCTTCTTCGACAATTTGTTTCATATGGTCTACCTTGTTGTCTGCTGCACCTGCTTCTGAGAGAGTAGCTTTCTCTGGTTCGTCAAATAGCTCCATAAATTTCTCGTATAGATTAGCGATCGAGACTGTGACTTGGCCAGTTTGAGGAAAGATTTCCCCAGCTGTGTCTTCTTTGGCATGTAGCTTTTTGACATAGCTATCATCGAAAGTCACGTAATAGGTCTCTTTGATTTTCCTCGAACGCTTGTTTAGGACTCTGTATGCTTTAGAAGTGAGAGAGTAGCCCAGAAAGATTCCCTCATCGGCTTTGACATCGTACTTGTTGCGGTGTTCTTTAGAGTTAAAGATGAAACACCGTGAGCCGAACACGTGGAAAATTTTCACATTAGGCTTCCTGTTGTTGAGAATCTCATATGGTGTGAGCGTGAATCGCTTGTTGAGATATGACCTGTTCTGTGTAAAACAAGCAGCAGAAATAGCATCAGCCCAAAAATAAAGAGGTAAGGAAGCGAAACTTAGCATTGTTCGGGCAGCTTCACACAAAGATCGGTTTCGTCTTTCGACAATTCCGTTCTGTTGAGGTGTGTAGGGAGCTGAGAAGTTGTGACTTATTCCCTTTTCTGCCAGAAATTCTTCAAATTCCTTGTTCTTGAATTCCAGACCATTGTCGCTCCTGATGTTGCGAATGACCTTCTTGAGTTGTACCTCAATCTGCTTGATGAACACTTTCAGCTTATGAGTCACTTCAGATTTGAGCTTTAGAAAGAACACCCATGTAAATCGTGAAAAGTCATCAACAATAACAAGAATATACTTGCTACCACCGATGCTTTCGATAGATGATGGACCACACAAATCAATATGAAGTAATTCGAGTGGTTCAACAACTTTTGTGTTAATTATAGATGGATGATTTTGACGACTCTGCTTCCCCATTTCGCATGCAGCACATAAATGATCTCTGTCGAACTTGAGCAATGGAAGGCCTCGAACATGACCTCCAGTGACAAGTTTATTGATATCTTTAAAGTTGAGATGAGAGAGTCTTCGGTGCCACAACCAGCTTTCGTCAGATTGTGCTTTTGATAACAAGCATATAGTTGGGTTTCCTTTGATGGGTTTAAGGTTTAGAGGAAACATTTCACCCTTACGTTCAGATTTGAGAATTACTTTCTTCGTCTTCTTCTCAATAATTTCAGAACCTTCATCGTCGAATGAGACTTTGAGACCTGTACCTCCAACAAGCTGAGATACACTGATGAGGTTGTGTTGTAGTCCTTCCACATATTCCACCTTCCTTATAGTAAAATCACCATTAGTTATCATTCTGTATCCCTTTATGGTGCCGAAAGAGTTGTTTCCAAACTTGACGTTGCCACCATTTGAAAGAGACCTGTATTCCCCGAGCTCTTCTTTCCTCCCTGTCATGTGACGCGAGCAGCCACTATCGATGTACCATTCTTCGTCGAACTGCTCGTCACTTATAACCTGCAAAAATTAAGCAGATTTAGGAAACTAAAGTTTCTTGGGTCCACGTGAGCTTTTCACAGGAACAGGAATAGTAAGAGAGATGTCAACAAGATATGTTCGTTTTATTAGTGTTGTTTCATCTTTCTTTTTTATGGTAAAAACTTTGATTTTATTAGGATTAGGTGCGTTCGGTTTAGACTCTGGTTTGGATTCAGAAACCTTCTGTTTTCCCTTTTGTTCAGCTGACGAATGAGATTTTTGAGAATGAATAGAATGAGCTTTTGAGTGAGATAGAGATGAATTGGAAGAATTAGAAGAACTAGATGAATGAGAAGAAGTGGACTTTGATAGAGATGACTTCTTGGCTGGAGACTCTAGGTGACCCTTTTGCTTTTGATCATTGGTGGGACTGACCTTAGAGTTTTGATCTCTTTTGATTTCAGAAACGAACCTATGCTTTCGGTTGGAGTCGTTCTGTGAACCGAACCTTTGCTTTCGGTTGGAGTCATCCTCAGAACCGAACCTTTGCTTTCGGTTGGTATTCTTTTCCGAACCGAACCTTGGCTTTCGGTTGTTGTGGCTCTCATGCTTTTTGACAGGATTGTTCTCAAACTTCAGATTCTTGTCTTGATGTGAGAAATATGCATTCAGGGATTGCCAGAATTGTTTCCTTTCAGAGAGATTCTTCCTGTATCTCTGGTTCCTTTCATGTTTCTTATTCCTCATCTGCTTCGGTTGATGATGGATATTGGCTTTCATTTTCGGTTTCTCCTTTGCTGGTTCACTTTGGACTGTGGGAGTTTCACTTTGAACTGACGAACTAGAGGGAACATCTTCTTTTGCTGAGCTTCCATTCTCTTGAGGAATGTCTTTCGTACCACTGGTACTTGGCACATCGAAATTATCTGGCTTGTTCAAGGGTTCTGGTATGTATCTACCTTTACTTATCCATGAGGTCCTTTCTGATAAGCCTACCGTTTCATCTGCATTATCGATTGGAGCTGACCAAAAGAACTCATCGCAGCCATCAGCATTATCTTCGTTTACAATAGCTGTGAGTTCAGCAGTCTGATGTTCGGTTACTCCTGTGACCTTGTACACTTGATTTGGAGTGGTCCTGGCCTTTTGATATACAACTGCTTTTTCTGCTAAGATCGGGGACTTTTGTTGGGACAATCGAGCGAATTCCACTGAATTTTCTGAAATTAGATTCTTGTGGTTTTCAGGTTCGCTTTTCACAAATTCTGAGCAGTCAACCGTGTCCTCTACAGAAATTTCACTCATATTTTCATCCTCATTAAGCTCAGATGCATTTTCAACATCAATTTTGTTTTCTGAGCTCAAGTTGGCGTTTAAAGAGTAAAATTTTTTTATGGTTTTGGTTCTCAGTTTAAGTCTATCATTTTCATCCAAAAGGTTTTTAACCATGTCCTTATGGTCCTTGGATTTAATGAAAGATTCAATTTTGTCCAGTCCATACATATAGGTCGGATTGACGTCATCAGATGATATCACACTCTCACAATTATAAGCTTCAGCATCGATTTCATCCTCCTTAAACTCAAGGAAGGGCAAAATCATGCGATGGATCTTTTGTC